>NC_083625.1:2678845-2713845 GCF_963584025.1 Labrus mixtus
TTTAGATGCAGATAGAACGGCACCGGTGGGAGATTAAGGTTGTTTCGAGCCACGACCCCGATGAAAAATGGCGTCTGAGGTTAAGAAACTCGAGCTCGTTAGACTATTTCCGCATTCTCGTCATGCATGGAGCGGTAACAAACAGGCCTGCAACCCTTCATTTAGGAAATGTTTAATGGGAGCATTAACACTCACGCGGGTGGCTGCTGTCGTCGCTGCCGGAGTACATCACCGCAGACTCAATCCATTTTTACCCAAGCTGAATACAAATGGTGCGTTTAAGGACCCTGTTTGAAGAATTAAGGCATTTTGGAATGACCCCAGAGTGCTTGGAAAACATCTTGCATGGCATCGTTTTTCACAGATCCCCAATGGGCTATAACGGGCTTTTGGATGGTTTATTATTTTGACATGCAGAATGTGTCTTAAATCCCACTTTAGCGCCATTCATTTCGCTTTATTCATCCATTGTTACAGGCCCGGCTTATTAAAGTAGAGCCCTGTGGATGAGGAATCACGTAGGTGCTTTGATCAGATTTGTGAGCTGTTGAGTTAGCTTGTTATTTTGAGCGGTGTTTGTCGTTTGTCCAGGGTTAAGCAGGCCCGAGGGTTCGCAGTCTGTTTCTTAAGGTGTAACTCCTGCATAACAATGGAACCTTTGTTATTCATAGTGCAACAAATATCAATAGGTGGGCAAGCAAATTGGCTTGGTTTTAAAGTTTCTTTCTCAAAAGTATGTACCTCTAGAATCCCGCCAACCCATTTTCTATGCATATAATGCCCCCATTGCCGTCATGAAAACAGTAATCAAAGACCCCTTGTGCACTATTTTAGGTTGTTGTGATTTCCACAAAGCCGGGGCCGGAGGAATTCATTCCGATGCAGCTGATGCATTTCTTTTCCTGCATGCTGTCATTTGGATTTACTGTGTGTATGTAATTTTCTTTCCCCCTGTCGTTCTTTGCGGCGTCGGGGCACCGCAGACAAAGACAGCTCCCATCATTCTTTACGGTGCCAACATCAGGCTATTAAAGCCTCTGATACCGACTAGACCGGCCATCCCACAGGAGTCTTTGTTCTTCAGTGATATTCCTGCTGGAGGTGTCGGACACATCCCGTGATGTATGGAATATAGCATTTCTTTTGTTTATTCTGTTTCCTGTGGTTCTATCACAGCAGGGTGACATTCACATTGTGATATCTCGATTTGAAACGCCTTGTGTTTTTTATCTACTTTATTTGAAGGCCTATCTGTAACAAGTGATATTCATCTTCACGTGAAATAGATCAGTTCTTTCATCTTTAATTTTGATGCAGAGTCAATCCATCACCATGGACTTAGTCTGGAGACGTGATAAGTATCTCATAAGAATGTATCGCATGTAAAAGATTCATATGACATTTGTTGTTTCCAGATAGTTCACATATTAAATGTAAGTCATCACATGTGACAACAATGAAAAAGACTTCTGTTTTAATGTCTTTTAACAATCTGGCTTGTTTTCTTTTTTTTGCCCAGTGCTTCAAATTACACCTTTAGCTAGCCCTCCAGTGTCACTTCAAGAAATTGGTGGATAGCCTGCTGGTTTGATGTGCCATCCAAGTAAAGTAACTTAAACCCTTTTCACACATATGTAAATCTCCTGAAAAACTGGAGATTTGGCTACCCAGAGGGGCTTTAGGCTAAGTGTGAACGCAAACAGCCGCATTTTTCGCGCGGACTTAACCCGGAGTTTCTCCGGCCAGACCCCTAGTATTTTATCCGCAGAAAGTCAGAGTGAGCTGATGTCTGAACGCGGCAGAATATACTCCAGAGAATTCAATTTGAGCCAATGGGACCAGAGTGACGTTCATATACAGTGACTGCATTATTATCCGGAGTGCATATGTGAAAACGGCTTCAGTATGAAGGGTGCAGAAATGTCATGTTGGGATTGCATTTCTTATTTACATAAACTTTAACCAAGTGGCAACTGCGGCCAATGTGGAAGTGCAAAAAGACGCAGTTCCTCAAGTGTCCACTTGAGGCTGGCTTCAAAAGCCCAAGAAGTCCCATTAACACGCATGTTAAAATGCTCATTTAAGCAATTCCTTCTGTTGACTTCCACCATGTTTGTTCTAGAGATTTCTATCATAATGCGAGATATCATTATTTGTTGTCATGTGTAAGGCTCTCACATTTTAACATCTAAGTTTAGGCCAGACCAAAGCTGCAGAATATCACAAGTTGGGAATATGAGCAATTTAAGTTGAAGAGTCTAACCAGCTCTTGTTCACAAAATGATTCAGTCAAAACTCACATTTTCTAACATAAATTTGACATTCTTATGTTTTATGCAATTTGTGATTTATTTAAGGCCAAACACGGAGTTTATCACTCGGGACTTGACTTCAAATTGAGTGTCAAGACTTCAGACGTCTTTCTGACACCAGCGAGGTCACAACCACAAACTGGGTATCAGCCATTAAGAAACGGATGCTGACAGCTGCCTTCAAGACGGAACCGGTCCAAGTCCGCTGCTCTGAGACGTCAGCGAGGCAGAGGAGAGGATTTACGAGACGTCCTCTGAACTTCGAGGATAAACAGTTGTTCTGGCATAAGATAGCAGATTCTAAATGTCTCAACCTCGGTGTGGTTTGTTTACAATCATAACGATGTGACGATAAATTAGCAGATGTTTTGAAAGGCTCTCTAAGCGTTGTAAATAATACACAAAGTAAGACGGGGAAAATAACTTTCATGCTATGCAAATGTAGCTTGTTAGTCATCTCAAACACACTCCAGTAACACCAAATTGCGATTATTTGCATTTGGCTTTGCTTAAGCTGCTTTCCTCTGTGATTGTTAGACTGAATTATTGTCTTTTCATTAACTCCTCTCAATCCTCCCGTCTCTCTCCGGCTCATTCTCCCTCCTCTCAAAAATATCTCTCTGACTCCATTACACAACCTCTAACCTTTCTCGCTCCAACCCTTGCCTCCTTAACTCTTTTATTTATTCCTTCCGTTGCAGCCTTTTCATCCTACATCCCTTCACTTTTGCAACGTGACACATTCTGAATCTTCACGCACAGCATGCTCTTTGGCCTGCAGTGGGCCTTTGCTACAGTGCAGCAGAATTGCTCACTGGCTGCATTATCCAGAAACATGCTCTAAAAAAGGAAAGGCCGTGTAATCGGGCGGGCAGCCCCGTGTGCACTGAAGCCTCAGCTTGTACCTTTTGTATCAGAGACTCTAATAAGAACAGACAATATTCTTCTCGAGGAGGAAAAAAAATATCAACCTTATTTTCAGGTACAGACTCGGGGAAGGTAAACTTTTACTGACCTGAGCCAGAAGTTGTGAAACTCCTTGACAGAGACAGAGTGCTCCTCCGCCTCTAACTGAACGAGTAACTGAGTGTGAAGTCTATGCGTCTGCTGTGAAATTAACTGGCGTACCCAAATAAAGCAGCAAAATCCATGTCCTGAAGCGACGCTGCTCTTCTCTAATGCATAGATACCGACAAAGACACAGAGCTAAATGTCGACTGGAGAAGGAGAGCGCCACACAAACGATTAGGTTTAGGATCCGGCTTAGTTCAGCTGTTCTAAATTTAAAGAGAAAACAGGCACAAACTTTTAGTGATCTGTGAGTCTACTAAGACAAAAACAGGGTAGGGATCTTTTGTTTATGTCAGATTATTGACTTCATCTCCCTTTGAATTAATATTTGAGACATATTAATGATAGGTAATTAATCCCAAAGTGTAAAAATTGCTCTTTTCTAATCACAGTTATTGCTGCTGCAGCTCGATGCTGTTTGCATATGTGTTGTTTTACTGACTGCATACATGCAGAATTTATGCAGTGTATCGTTGCACTGACTAATACAACCAGACAGTCGCTTCCCACCATCGTTGGGGAGCAACTTCCATAGTGTTTCCATGCTATTGAATTATACATATTGACTTTGCCACGTTGTCTTAAGACTACATGGTGACGGGGAGCGACTTTGCATTTCTTATTCATCTTTAAGTAGCACATTCATCCGACCATACAAACAGACGCGTTAAGTCCACGACCCGAGTTTAATCAGAGTGAAAAGAGGTTCATGAGGTGACGTTATCACTGCTTGAATGAACAACGATATGCAGGTGAATCCAATGACCCATGAGAGCCTTATTGGAGGCCCTTTTTTTCTTTCTTACACCTAAACATCTTATAAAACCACCGTCGCAGAGTTATAAGCTGAGCAAAGTGCTGAGGCATTTGGGAGGAATGATGAGGTGTGGAAAAGTTGAAATGCGATCATAAATGAATAACCATTCCTGTACTCGGGATGCAACATCGCCTCTTGGCAGTTGAGGGAGTGGTTTCCGGAGCGTATATGAGACCTTGGTAAAGAAGTGCTCAGCCTAATAATCGGACCTCTGCCTTGAGTCGATGGGTGAGATATATACTTTGTCGGTGGCTGACAGGACCCGCTGCATCTCCTGAATCTCAAGTCGTTCAGGGAGTGACGTCAAAGCACAGATTAAGCAGAGGAGTGCTTTTTAAGTAGGAACTGGCAGATTGTCAAATCTGCTGGGGGACGTTGGGGTATCTCATACATTTGGGTTGTAGAGCAGATTGCGCTCGGTAGGAGATTGCACCTGGCATATTTAACCCCGCCGCCCAGGACTCCTGTGAAATAAGAAGGGCAACAGTCCAACTTTTTTGCCTGTTATCCCGTTCCATGCTGGCTCAGAGGACTTTTTTCCTCATCGCCACTACATCAGAAGAGATAATGGGACGGAGCTGTGTGGAGTGATGCCGAGTTTCTCATCAGTGTTATGATGTCAAATTAGAAAATGAGTGGGGACCCTTAAGAACAGAAGGCGCAAAATTGAGATGTAGCATCATGCCACAGTGCTGGGAGTAATTTAGCAGCAGCTGCTCGTTTTAAAAGAGTGACAAGTTGTGATTGGTGATCGTTTCAAGTTTTCTAACATTTTCATAAAGGGTTCTCAATCTTTTTAGTGGCTGATTCCAGGCAATTTTGCCAAATCTTGGCTAATGAGTTAGGCCTCTGAAGTTTTTAACTCCAGTTGCCTTTTTTGCAAGAAAACTCAACAGCTGCCTAACTTTGGCACACTCTAAGTTCACGAGTGGTTTAGGACAGTGCTGCTACTTCATTTTCAATTTCCTTGCTGCTATGAAGAGGAATCTTTAAATGGATAATATGCAACATTTTAAACATTAATACAGCAGATATCAAATTTATTCTATATAATCTCTCTAAATATATCCTTGAGTAATCACCACTCGTTTCAGCTGCTCCCCTCAGGCAGTCGTTTTAGAGTACCACTGGTGAAAAAGAAAACTTACAGAAGCTCTTTTATTCCCACTGCAATACGCATTTTAAACAAGGCTAGATAAGTAATGCTTTTTTAAAAATGCTGTGCATATGTGTTTTTACCTATTTAGGGTACTTACTACTTACTACTACTATTTATGACCTAATGTGAGTGTTAGTGTGAATGTTTGTATGTTTTCATGTTGAGCCTCAACAAAAGGTAATTTTCTGTCACAATGTGATAGACAATAAAGTTTTTTTAATCTTTGAATCTTTATCAAAAAGACTGAAGAGTGAAACTCCCTCTGGGTTTGTTGTTCTTAGCTCTGTGTTCAAACTGATGGGACAGCACTTCCTTCAGCTTGTTAGTGTTTGTGGACTCCTCGCTCTCAAACTGTTAGCCCTGTCACCATGTGTTGGAAGAGAGACGGCCCCGCCCACTCAAGGACGCTGTTCATGCAGTAATGGTGAAGTATCCTCGCAAGAGTACAGTTGCAAGAGAACCAATGGGCCTTCGATGCGAACTGAAGAAAAATATGATGTTACAAACGGCTGCACCAGGTTGAAACACTGAGGGAGGGGTGGGGGAGGATGGGAGTCGATGTGTTGAAGGGCAGAGGATGAATGGCCAAAGAAAAGTTTTGTTTTGGTCTGAGAGACTGGCGCTCAAGTGCAACATCTACTGGACATCTACTCTGAATGTCACTTCTTGAACTTTCATTGTATTTTTTTCTTTTCATTTAAATCCTTTCTTCATTCCTCTTTCCCCCAAGGAGCACCAGAGACAGCGACGCAGACGAAGAAGACGACGAGCGCCGTGTTAGTCGAGGATGCACCCTGCAGTACCAGCGGGCCTTGGTCAAGGTGCTGACCCAGTTCCACACCACCTCCACAGAGGGCACTGACCAGGTCATCACCATGCTTGGGCCCGACTGGCAGGTGGACGTTACGGACCTGGTCCAGGACTCCCTGAAAGTGGCCGACCCCAGAATAGCTGAGTTGGTGGACCGGACGGTGTTGGTGGGTCTGGAGCTGGGATCCACTGTGCTGAAGGTAAACCCGCTACATTTTATTTCTAAATGCTGATCATTTACACAAATCAGCAGTGACAAATTACCCATCTTGGGAAGACGAATGATGTGTCGGAGTGAGAAGCGAAACAGGAAGACATGGTGTTCCTTTAACTTGCCCTCCACAGTCACCTCACCAAATGAAGATGAGCCAAAGAGATGAGGGGAGGAGATTTTAAGCGTACAGATCATTACTCTTGCTGAGTTTACAGCCGCTGTTGGTGGCCAAAGAAAATTGTTCGTCTGGAGATTGAGATCATGGCTGGATTAAAAGATAAAACAGGTTTATTATTGGGTTTTGTTTTCCTAGCTTTAGACCTCGTATGCTTTGATAACGGCAACAATGTATTTACCAAAATATCTTGCTCCAAACCAAGTAGTCGAAATGGATAAAAGTAACTGCTATAGTTCAGCTTTAACTTGGAATGGGCGTGGAGTGGACTTTTAAATGTGGAGATCTTTGAACCAACATTGGAAGCCAAATAATAAACATAGCGATGAGTTTAAAAAAGAGACAACAAGCGTGAATTATAGATGGGTCTACAGTGGATTAAACCAACCATTGGGGCTAACTCAAGGGTTAACTCATCTCGACGAATCTTTGAAAGGTCTGCATGGAATCCCAATCAGTCTAAGTAAATTTGACTATGGTGGTTACCACTTTGATGGTTAGCTTTGTCATTTTGGGAACATGGTGATGCATTCAAAACAAAGTCAGATTAGGCAAACAAAATAATCAGAGAGCTTGGATACAAGCCAAGTGTTTTTCCAATCTTCTAAAGCGTGGGCACCCAAACTCGCCCAGGAACATTATGGCAATTACTCTAAATTCATGTTAATAACCGGTTGACTATTTATAAATCTGTCCCCGTGGTTTAATTTCAATTGGTCATGTCCCCAGATCTTAGAAATACATTGTTGGTGTACTTGGGAATTTAGAATGACCTATGAACATAACACAAAGCTTTTAATAAAAAAAGATTCATCCTTGAACTTTAAACAGATTTGGACTGTCTCTCTGTAAGTGTATGCCACTGTTGATGTCCACTTCCTGACATGAAGCCCATTTAAATGCATCAGCCGAGACAGGTTCAAAAGTCCTTATAAAGGAAGCGGCACAAAGTTATGACTCCCGGGCAGTGATTTACAGATGCTTCACTGGTCATTTATGGGAACGGAGAGAAGTAACGGTTGGTGAGAGTGTTGATCGCCATGAAAGATCACAGTTTCAGCCTGTCAGGGGAAAGAATAGTTGCCTGATTGATGCATCTGATGATGGAGAAAAAAGGGAAGAACGATATAAGTTGCCAATCCATCATTTAAAATGAGCAATGGATCATTTGTAATCTGTTGAAGGGTATGAATAATTATACATCCATTTACCACCAGAAGGAACTTGCCATACTGGCTCATAGCGATTGTAAACAAATAAATTTAATTGAATGAATTCATCCATCAAACAGCTTTATGTCTGAATGATCTCAAACAATATGGCAGAGCTGGTGTGGAGATGTCGGATTACTCAAAACAAATGTAATTGGAATACAGTGATCTAAAAGAAAGGCTTGGTGAGGCTACACTTTTGCTCATTTTGAGCTTAATGTCAGCCAAAACATGTGGTGCCAACACAGGTATAATGATTACATTAGGGCGCCTCTAAAACCAGGAAGTGAGTTAGCATTTGGGAACCATGGGGACGTTTGCCTCAAACTCAATGGGTTTTCTTAAAAGGGTTGGTGGTTAGATGCATAAAATAAGGTCTGTGGTTAACACAAGCACAAGAGATGTTCTCGTTTTGTTGAACGACATTGAACAAGTTAGTGAATACCCCGACTTGGGAATTTTTAAGTTTTTACGTGTCCTTCAAAAGGTGGTTGCTAAAAAGTGGCTAAATGAGACTACAGTGAGGTTGTCGGGGACATTAAACGTCATCATCTCTGTTTGAAGTTACAAGTAGACACACACTCTCCTGTAGGTTTAATTTTTGAGTTAAGGCAAAAATTAGGTAAATAAATAATTTAATAGGATACGGTTTTCGCTAGCTAGTCAAAACTGCTAGTTAGCTTATCAGAGACATCCTGAGATGTGGTAGATACTTTGAAGCCATGTGACCGTGGTGTAGCTAGCTTGTAGCATAACGGTAGCTTTTTGCCACTGAGCTTATTTTCTGCAGTGATCCAAAATCCAATGCAAAAATCCCATAGGCTTTTTTCCAAAGACCCCATGATGATGCTAACTTCTGGGTTGGCCTGCAAAAATACATCATTTGGTTTCCTTTCTATAGTGACCGTATTGGATTAGCATGCTAAAGTTAACTTATAAGAACACAAAGTACAGCTAAGGCTTTTAGTAAATTCATATAAATTGGCCAGAGACCTACTCCAAAGTACGAGTAATAATCTTTTGGAAATCAGGGGATCATAAAAGTCATCAGGATTCATCCTCTGGTCACAATAAATGCAACAAACCTTCTGCAAATACATCCAGTAAGGATTGAGATAATCTGTCCCTCGAAGTTATATGATTAACCCTTTGGGCTTCATGACTGTCTGCACATTTCAAATCGTTGGTTGATAGAACTGAAGTCAGAGAATCACTAAAAACCATTACGACTCATTTTGGATGTCTGTACAAAGTTTCATAGCGATCCCTTAGAGACCGTCGACATGGCTAATGAAAGTAAGGACAGTTTATGTGTATTTACAGGTGGACGCCGCTCCTCATTTTCTCTGTCATAAATCAAAGTTACCAGCAGGCCATCACTGCATTAGGTCAAATGATTACTGTTCACTGAGCCCAAATTGAAACTCCAGCTGCCTCAGTCCCTGCAGGTATGGACACATTAATAAAAATGTGCAGGGCAAATTAAAACACACCTTAAACTCACATCTTAAAAAACGATCTCTGCAGACTCTTCGAGCAGTCAACTTCACCGACTAATGGCTTATAAAACTCCCATGACAAAGCAGCTATAGTAAAGGATCCCCAGTTAGCAGAGCCTATTTAACACTGAACAGTGAAATGATTATGCAGATTTTCTGAAGATGAACAGTACACAGCTCAACAATGGCCCTCTTGCTGAAAGTCTTCATCTGTCGGAGGATTTAAATGAGTCGTTGAGTCTTCAGAGACTGATTCAAATTGTCCACCAGCTCATGAATATGGACGAGAAAAAAACAGCAGCTTTTGTCCACTCAACACAATATTCCAGACGTTCATTTGATTTATCTCTCATTGGAAGGACGGTTGAGGATTATTCCATGAATTGTGACAATTTTCTTTGTTAATTTGGACAGCTCTGTTAATTTTAGACACACACAAATAAAGACATCTGAGGTTAAGAGTTAAAACTATAAAGATGACAGAACTCAATTATTCCATGAATGGTCGGCTGATGTTCTTTGATTATATCGTAGAGTGATGACTTTCCAAGAAGTTACAAAACCTGAGGGGAGTTTTGGGGTTTAATTCCGAGGATTACTGAACAATGAGCTGCTTCCCCGATGTGAAAAGCTCGACTTGGAGAGGAACCACTGTCAGGCCTCTGAGAGATTATTTAATTAACGTCTGCAAACATCCACCACTCTTCCAGAGACAGACGGCAGAACGGAAATAAATTTGAGTCTAATCTACAGAATCTTCAATCTTATAGTTCAATATTTGTCATTTGTTGTATGAACAGTTTTAAATTTGTATTTCCACAGTGGGATCTCTGTTTAAATGTTAACTTTTCAGAATCACTTACAGTAAAGGTGGCATCTAGCGGTGAGGTTTTAACTAACAAGGCTGCTTTCCATCAACTGTTCTAACTTAAACCTACAAGGGAAATGCTTGGTAATGTGTATTTAAAGAACTAAGACTCATCCGTGGTCATATTAGACCCTCAGATTAAACTGGTCCAACCATCCTGTATGCAGGAATTGAGTTGATATCTTAGAAAACCCAATTGTAGTCCACTTGGGTCGTAGTCATGGCAAATGGATGGGTCACACTGTGCAGGTCGTCTTCCAAAGAGAAAGTGTTTCAAGTCCTTCATGGAGTAGGACTCTCAGGAAACATCACCCTGTACGAGAGGGCCACAAACAGACACCCCTCACCTGTCCCTTCCCAGCATGTTGAGGCCACCCTGAGCAGAACTTCTCTACTTATAGTTGTGCGCTAATGTAGAAAACGTAGGTGCAACTCGGCAGACTCAGTGGACAAGACCTGCTCATTCTTAGGTAACAAAAACAAAATTGTCATTTTCAGTTAAATCTGGAATATAAGCCGCACCAGTGTATAAGACGCAACCTGTTTTGGGGGGGTCTTTCAGAGGGTTAGACTGTCTTCCTTCATGATGATTTCTATGGGCTAGGGTTAAGTCTACAAAGTGCAGTTTCTGTGAAGCTGTGTAGTTCTATTATCTGTTTTCACCATGTACACTTTGCACTCCAACTAGCTAACATGCTAACACAGGCTGCAAATACGCTGGTTACTCGTTGTGTTTAAATGAGTATTTCAAATCAAACCAGCACTCCAAAAGGTTTATCTACTTTACAGTATACTACCGTTTTCTTTAGATGCAGGAGTATGACCTAATGAGGGGGAAAGGCAGTAACAAAGTGGACCTTTCAACTTTGTCTAAAATGTTGGTTGCATTCTTAAAAACATATGTAAGGGCGCCAGTGGCATGGCGGTTAGTGCCCGCCCACCCATGTATGGAGTCTGTGGTCCTCCAAGCGGGCAGCCCGGGTTCAAATCTGACCTGTGCCTCCTGTACAGCATGTCGTTCCCTACTCTCTCCCTCCCTGATTTCTGACTTTATCCTCTGTCCTGTCTCTGAATAATGGCACAAAAAGTCCAATTCCAACCCAATATTGACAGAATTTTAAAGCTTAGCTGCTATTATGTAGATACGACCGTAAGACCCTACATTACATACTAATGAGGAATCAGTACTTGAAGGTTTAGGTCAGTAATATTGCATCTGTCTGGCTCTGTATTCTTCCTGGTATTACCTCATTTTGGCTCAAATTAAATTGCATGCATAAGAAGCTTGTGAAAGACAGTGTTAGTTAAAAATGGCCGACAGTATGTCCGACATCAATAAAGAAAACTTCCAACCAAAATATTATTCACAATTCAGAAAGAAAAAAAAAATCAACCGTGACCTGTTTGGTGTGGATTTAAGTGACAGATCAATTAAGTCTGGTTACGCTTTGACTTGAACAAGCTCTGGCCTTCATCTCGTAGAAATGATGGGCGTTTTTCATTATACTTTCCATCAGTGTAATGAACACTGACGAGCGCAGAGACGTATCCATGCCTCTTCATGCTTGTTTGCACAAAACTCAAAGTGCGTCCACTCCAAAAGGAATGAATGATGAAATACAAATGTAATACCCCTCGAAATGCTGGGGAAAAAACTAAAATATAACCCTCGAGTTCAACTTTCAGGCACTTACAGAGCCTGCTAGCATACTGAAAAATAAGTAGGTGCAACAGCAGCAAAATAAACCTCTACATCATCTCCTGCAGGGCGAATTAAAACGCATCAATCTGCCGCACGTCCCTGATAGTCACACCCATAAAAGTGATGCTTTCTTGGGGGACATGTTCAACTTTATCAGATGGATCAAAGTATGGACAGACAGACGGAGGGGAATGACATGTGAGGAATCTCCCTGAAACGGGAACAACTGTTGATGCAAAGGGGAAGTCCTCCTTAGACCGGTCCATCTCGTTTCAGGTTGGCCTGAGCGGTCGAAACACGCTAAGATGGCAAATTCCTTCGACGGATTCTAACCCTAAAATGGAACATGTGGCACATACAAATGCCATCTTCACACTTGAATATGGAAAGCAAAGCATTTTCTATCTCACTCATTTAGTGAGCGATTGAAATGAATGTTTTCTTCTGAATATTCTGCTGAAAGCTGCACACAGTGACACTCATATTCAGCTTTGTTTATATCATACATGCATTTTTTCCATTAAAATGCCACTTTTCCAAAGGCTTAAAAATGTGCACTTTAACCTTTAGTCCTTTTTTCAAATCTATCATTTTTCATAAAGAATGCACAAGGAACACATTTGACTTTACTATGTATTAAAATGTCTTATCTTTTCCAGTTTCCACTCCGAGAGAATTTCCAGCTGCATGATTTTTTTGTGCGTTTCTTTCTTACAAACAAAGATAAAACAACAGTCTATCGCCTTCACATTTCAGCGGTCCCAAGTGGCTTCGAGTAAAAACCGTTTGAATCTCAGAAAGTGTGCAGTGCTGTCGGGATGCCGGGTTCATGTAATGTCAGATTCTGTTTGATAAGATTTCCCTCCAGTCTCCCAATCAGACATGAGACATTATTTTTAGGGCGTACAGTTTGAATCTACAGTGTCTCAATTAGTTAGACGAACATACTCTGCACTGCATTCATTTTCGTGATCAAGATAATAATGCATAATGCATAAAATCAAAAACTTTCAGCCAACATGACTTCTTTTATAAAGTCTGAAGGTTCAAAATAACTCTACAGATATACACTCTACTCTACACTATAACTTACACTATAACTGTGGCGTCGCCTCAAGTCGCCTCACGTCGCCTCAAGTCGCCTCACGTCGCCTCAAGTCGCCTCAAGTCGCCTCAAGTCGCCTCAAGTCGCCTCACGTCGCCTCAAGTCGCCTCACGTCGCCTCAAGTCGCCTCAAGTCGCCTCACGTCGCCTCAAGTCGCCTCAAGTCACCTCAAGTCGCCTCAAGTCGCTTCACGTCACCTCAAGTCGCCTCAAGTCGCCTCACGTCGCCTCAAGTCGCTTCACGTCGCTTCACGTCGCCTCAAGTCGCTTCACGTCGCTTCACGTCGCTTCACGTCGCCTCACGTCGCCTCACGTCGCTTCACGTCGCTTCACGTCGCTTCACGTCGCCTCACGTCGCCTCAAGTCGCCTCAGGTCGCCTCAAGTCGCCTCACGTCGCTTCACGTCGCTTCACGTCGCTTCACGTCGCTTCACGTCACCTCACGTCGCCTCACGTCGCTTCACGTCGCTTCACGTCGCCTCACGTCGCCTCACGTCGCTTCACGTCGCCTCAAGTCGCCTCAAGTCGCCTCAAGTCGCCTCACGTCGCCTCAAGTCACCTCACGTCGCCTCACGTCGCCTCACGTCGCCTCAAGTCGCCTCACGTCGCCTCAAGTCGCCTCAAGTCGCCTCAAGTCGCCTCACGTCGCCTCAAGTCGCCTCAAGTCGCCTCACGTCGCCTCAAGTCGCCTCACGTCGCCTCAAGTCGCCTCAAGTCGCCTCAAGTCGCCTCACGTCGCCTCAAGTCGCCTCACGTCGCCTCAAGCCACCTCAAGCCGCCTCAGTCTTGGCCAAAAAGTAGCTGGAGACTTTTCCCGTTAAGATTGGAAGCAGGG
The DNA here is from genome assembly GCF_963584025.1 of Labrus mixtus. Taxonomy (NCBI): domain Eukaryota; kingdom Metazoa; phylum Chordata; class Actinopteri; order Labriformes; family Labridae; genus Labrus; species Labrus mixtus. Next base: position 2,692,622 of record NC_083625.1, read on the forward strand.
GGGTCATGTGACAGAAGCTGCAAAAACGGCAGTATTTTATATTAAATCAATGTGATTGGTTGAAAAATATCAGAAATTTGGTTCGCAATTTTCTGGAAGGAGTTGGTGGTGGCTCCTGAGACTAGACGAGTTGAGAAACACTGCTCTATACGATGCTACTGGAGAACAGAACATCATACAGCAGTTTAAAGATGTGCACAGTGATTGCAACTGTCGCGTTCAGACAGTCAGTGGTCGTGCAGCGATCGCAGGGAATAAACATCACCACCCCCTCCTACTCTCTCAAGGTGAATTCTCCTGATTATATCCTGCTGTGTTCTCACATCAGCTCACTCAGACTTAATGCAACAACAAAAATACTAAGGAGCTTGCAGGAGAAAGTGAATCATTTGGCTGTTTGCGTTCACACATGAAGCTCACCCTGAAAACTTTAGGAGTTTTTCAGGAGTTTAGTGCAATTGGAAAGCCACACAAGACACACAAGAGTTTTTACTAATTTCTTGTTTTTTAATTTCCAAAAACTGCAGACAACCTCCTTCACACTGTAAATTCCAAAAAAAAGATTCTTGTTATTTTTGTACTGAAACTTTGCCAACATATTTGTGCAATTTAGATAGTGAGCGAGAGTTTCTCTCATCCCTCTCGTACACACCTGTCACCTGAAAAATATGTATTTTTTAAACCTTCTGACTTTTTGAAAATTCTAAATAACTAAGGTTGTATAATTTAATAACATCAGAAAGTGTTGAAGTGTTGAACATTTAGCAGGTAATAAGCACTAGCATGCTGCTCCGACTCCTCATTGATCACTTATTAGCATTAAGCGTAAAGGAAACAGCTCGGCCACTTCCTGTGAGGCCCGCCGACACGACGCCCCCCCTCAGCAGCAGTGACTGAACGAGGAGCTCCTGTAGTTGAAGAATATGTAAAGTGTAACTACTTTTTGCGCTCCACTTCACCTCCCCCTGCCTGCAGCAGGAGCAGCCATGACAAATTCAGCTGGGAGCTGGGCTGGAAGGAGCTACACGACTACAGCTGACCTTTCCTCGCAGATAGACATGGGACACATTCATCATTCATTACTGGGTATAGCTGCGAATCTATATTTATTCCACATTGTTACGTCTAACCTGAAATAGCTCCGCGTCTCCTCTCCTGTCGTCTGAGGTTCGTCTCTTTGAGATAAAAAGCGTCTGCCAAAATTAGTTGTACTACTTCCATGTGTGAGGTGCTGTCTTTGTGACTTATTTAAGTTTTAAATATAAAAAGTCAGGATCTTAAAAAGACATTAATTTGCTGCCATTAATCGTGATTAACTGATGAATGTGAACCCTGTGTTTTAATTAATCATTTGACAGCCCGATGAATTATACATCTAGCACAAACATTTGGTGAAAATTGTGTTTGTCCTGAACTTCTGCATTACACTACAAAATTAATATTTCCATTTGCAGAAGCTGTACTTTCTGTATTTACTGCTAATGAGCTAAAAGTCAGCATGGTAGTGTCATTATACACAACTCATGCTTTGAGTGTGGGCTATTGCACCCATGAGGTAGAGAGCGAGCAGGGAGACCGGGAGGTTCATCAGATTGGTACCTCGTGGCAGACATTGGTGGAAGTTTTTACAGACTTACAAACTGATACAGATGATGGATTTTTTTCCTTTTTCAGAGAACATGAGTTATTAATTTCTGTCAGGACCTAAAGACAATTTACACCAGAATCTTAAAAAAGTGGATCTGGAGGACGTTACCAACCCTGCCTTTAATTTTGAGTCATGATTTCAGCCTTTAATATCAGTTAAACTAACACTCCCTCAGCCTACACGTACTAGAAGCAGCAGCCCCTGAATGTTCGATGGGACTTCTCCTTCCGAGATAGCGGGCGAATCTATGAAATCAGTAACTGTGGTAAAAGAGAAAATGAGGCAATCTGAGGGGAAACGACAAAAAACCCAAATTGCAGCACTTCATCAGCAAATACTCCCTGGAACTCATCACAAACATCTTGAATTGATAACAGTTGGAGAGAAAATCTTTCTCCAGGGTTTTCATTTTTAATGTCACAAAGCTTGTTTGAAGCCTAATTTCCCCCCTCCTCCCCGCAAGTGCCAGCAGTATTAGTATTATTTTACCAACAGAAGAGACTGCTTCAGTGCAAATAGAATAAATGTGCGGCCACATCGGACTTGGATAATTATTCTGAGACGCAGAACTTGCATCACAGATCAGCTCAATCAACCACCAACATCTCTGCACTCTGCACCGAAGTGTCTGCATCTCATTTAAACCAATTTTTAAAATGCCTTTCAAGCTTTTTCAACCCACCTGAACACCAAAACTTTATTCCCTTTCGTAAAGTCATCAGTCAAATCTTGCAATTGAACTATTTTCAGCTGAAGCATCAAAAGAAAAAAGTGACTTAATTCAAACTCTTAGATCACTTGGGATGCTTAACTTGGTGTCGCCCAAAAAAAAATGAAGATTGATGATTTGCACATTAAAAAAGAAATGAAACGTGCATGACAGACCATGCAAGGGAATGGATGACAGCTCTCTAACTCAAGGTAAATAGCCTCAGGACATTCACATTTCAGATGCTACAAAACCTTGGTGTGACAAAATGGATCGGCAATCATTTTCTTTGATGAAAGGAAGCATTGGGAAACAAGTCTCAAGTGGGAGAAAGTTATCAGTGCCAAAGATGTGAAATCCATCCCATCAATGGAACATATGGATAACAGCTCAGAGGCTCCAACAGTCTGCCATCATTACGTCTTTGTACTTAACCGTTGTATCTGCAACAGCGCAATATTGGTTTTCCGATTTCAGTCGCAATGACATGTTTAGGGCGGCTGTGGCTCAGTGGAAAAGTCAGTCGTCTCTCAACCTGAAGGTTGGGGGTTCAATTTCCAGCTCCTGCAGCCTCATGTCCGATGTTTCCACAGCGAGCGTGCCAGTATACACTGCGAGTTTATTTTGAACGGAGTACGCTTCAAGCTGAATCTAAAGGAAAAACCGGGACAGGAAGTCAGACAAGGAAGCGCACAGAGCATCCGGTCAATTTCAAAATAAAACACAAATACGGACTTGCGTTGTAATTTTCATCACATGTATCAACCTGACGTCAAAACAGGCACCAAATGAACAACAAAACATCCTCAGAAAGACGAAGCCAAAGCAGGCTAAAAAAAAAGTCCTCCCTCCTGTGTTAGTTTTGGTAGTGAAGCTACTAATAACATGTGTTTCTGTCCAGAACAAACTCTACCAGTATGCTTTTTATTCCAAATGAGCTGCCTGGAGGAGGAGATTTCCTCTTCTTTGGCTGTGCTTTAATAACAGTAGCAGCCCAGTGGCTGCAGCTGTGAGACTGATACTTCTACATAAATCACATTATCTTCTCTGCAAAGTGGGCTTATTCTCAAAGAGAGATGTTCACTCTTATTAAAACTTGCACAGAATATAAAGAAGTGGATCATGGATCACTCTCTGGATTTGTAGTATTTGCTCTCAGAGTCTGTTTCTTCCACTCGCAGGTCTCTCTTTTTTTACATCTTGGCACTTGCTGGTAGGAACTACCAGACATCTATAAATATCACTGGGTATCAGTTTGGTGTGAGAATGTGAGCATGGCTGTTTATTTGTTTAAAATATCAGGCTACATTTATATATTAATGTTTGTATTTAAAACTTAAAAAGGGTGTGTTCAGGTAGATTTGGAGTGAATCATCCAAAGCTGACTTTGTCCAATTAGCATTTTTTCCGGGCAGAAAAGCGCTAGCTGTGCACTCGCTAACACTTGCATGAAGCGTTTGTGCGCTGAGAAGAAAAGCGCTGCGTGTCCTTCCTGTCTCCATGACAACAATCTTTTAACAACGGCCGCTCCATGACCGACTCTGTTCCGTTACTTTTTACTGTCGTTTTGATATTTGAGATCGTTTATTTCCCGATCTTTAGGCTACAGGGAATATCAAACATTTGGAAAAGTGCGCCGGTGACGTCAACAGCGTCTTTCTGAAACGTCAAAAGATTTTCAACTCGAGCGCTCAGAGCGGCCGCACAAGAAAGGTGGAGCGCTTGGGAATAAAAAAAAAGATGCTGGGTGCTGCGCGTTTTCTCAAGGAGGCCGCTTTCTGCTGCAAACTCTCTCTACTCATGCAAAAAAACATGCTAGGTGGACTCAGGACCTAAAACTAGTTTATGTGATTTTGAGGTTCCTTTGTGTTCAAACTGCAGCTTTAAAAAATAACAGACAGTGGGAGGTTCAAGCATTAATACCAAACTCGTGCTGCAGTACCTGATCTGGAGTGGCAAAGTGATTTTTGGTTAATTAACCCTGAAATCAGGAAACATGACAGCTCGGGAGTTAGCGCTCACACAACATGATTCAGGTTTCGTCGTGGATCCTGACCCCCCCCCCCCCCCCCCCCCCACCAACAGGATTAGTTTCTGTGATCAAATTCTTTTCTTCGGGACAATCAATGCACAATGTGCTGTGTCTTTGAATCATGTTTTGACATTTGTACAAAGCCGCAAATATTGATTTTAATAGCATTAGATTTTCTTTTTAGTCACTTTAATTGGCCTGTGAAAATACCAGGAACGTGGAGTAGCAGAAAATCGAAAATCATAAGCAAACAGTTTTTGTTTGGTGGAATTCTCTCTCTCTCTCTCTCTCTCTCTCTCTGACCTCAGTGGAATTTCTGTTTTCACATGTTTCTACACAGACACAAACTTTTGTTTTAACGATCTTTACCTCTATTATCTCTCCTCTTACTAAGACTGCATCTATCCAAAGACAGAAAAAAAAACTGAACAATCAAGCTAATAGGAAAGTTTTTGTTGTGGCAGAAAGCGGCTCCTGTAGTGAGAGTTATCCATCATGCGAGTGAGTTGTCCTCATGAAAACTTTATAAGTTTATTTATGCAACCATTTACTATCATGCCTTAGGGTTTTGTTTTTTGCATGCACACTTTGTATTTGTGTGTGTGTGTGTGTGTGTGTGTGTGTGTGTGTGTGTGTGTGTGTGTGTGTGTGTGTGTGTGTGTGTGTGTGTGTGTGTGTGTGTGTGTGTGTGTGTGTGTGTGTGTGTGTGTGTGTGTGTGTGGCTGTGCTTGTGGCTACATCTCCATGTGTTTGTGTGGTTGCCCAGTGGACCATAACTCTCCTTTCTGGCACATTAATCCATCACACGCAAACAATATGCATACGGAGGGTGGAACCTGACTGAAACTGAAACATTTTTTGATGCCGCCCAAAAAGTTTTCCCCAAAATTTTACGCCCTTTAGCATTTAGCATTCAGGAGGATAAGTTTCTACAATAAACTCTAAAACAGTACATTTTGTGAGTGTGATAATAATGCAGCACACACATAGACATGCAGTGCTCACAGTGTGTTGTGCAGAGATTTATTAAGCTAAGTAGGAAGGGCAGGGAGGTCGAGGTGCTGCAGTGGAGACGTATTCATACACAGCCTCAGAGCAGCTTTTTTCACTGCAGACAGCAGCACTTAATTGTTTCCCGTCATTAACCTCTGTAGGCTAAGAGGACATTAGCAAGCAAGCAGCATTACAGCACTCTTATGGCTGTGCAACTCAAAGTTTGACAACAATCATGAAGCCAGTGTAATTGAATCAAGGCGTGGTGTTGTAACAAATGCATAACACTCAGAATAAAAAGAAGATGATGAATTAATTCTGCAATGACAAAGGTTTCATTAGAGCGCCACAGGAATGAGTCCTAAAACCAGGAAGTAAGTTAGCATTTGAGCGCCATGGGGTCTAACGTCTAAAAGTCAACGGGGATTTTGAATGTGTTTGTGGTTAGACGCCTGAAATAAGGTCTGTGGTTAACACAAGCTGAAGAGATGTTGGTGTTTTGTTAGACCACATAAACTACGTTAGGTAATACCTCCACTTGTGAAGTTTGAAGTTTTTACTCGTCTTTAAAAAGGCGGTTGCTAACAAGTGGCTAAATGTGACTACAGCGGTTGTCGGGGACATTAAACGTCATCACGCCGGACACAGAGGGCGGGAACTCTCTCACTAGTCGGAGACGTCTCCTGTAGGTTTAATCTTTAGGTTAAGGTGAATATTATGTTAGTAAACTATTTATTAAACTACGTGGATTAGTTTATCGGAGATCGTCTGAAGCGTAACGCTAGTGACGTCACAATCATCCCACCGTGGTGTAGTTAGCTCGTAGCATAACGTTAGCTTTTTACTTCTGTCGGCCGCATTAACGCTTCAAACATCATAAAAATGGCGTTCATCTGTGAAGGTTATCCTGCTGAACAAAACGCCTACGCTTCAGAAACGTGTGTTTAACACACAGATTATTTTCTGCAATGATCCAAAATCCAATGAAAACATCCCATAGGAGGATTCTGGTTAGACCCCATGGCGATGCTACTTCCTGGTTAGCCTACAAAAATATGTCATACGGTTTGTTCTCTATAGACGGCAAAATCAAAGAATGCTCAACATTTCTTTACCTGCCTGTTTGAGGGCGTTTTCACACCTGTAGTTTGTTTGCTCTGGTCTGAATCATCGACCAATTTGATGCATAATTACATCAAGTTGTGCTTGTGTTCACACATTTACAAAATGTTTGATGTACGTCTGAATTTCTTGCAAGAACCTTTTTTTTTTTTTGAGCTTTTGAAAATCATATTTTTTCTGGGAAGCAGAACTTGTGTAGAGAGGGGATGCAGTTGGTTTGCTGTTTCAAGGTTTCAGTTGATGATGATTGGGGGAAGCTTGTCAGACCACCGAACCCTTCACTGCTCTAGCATGGCATGCTTTTATTTGATGCCCGCTGGAGCTGGAAAAAAACACTTGAAGTTGAAGGTGGAAAAGATTTCCCTCGTCCGACTCTTGAGGACAAGGCCGCCGCTGCTGCTTCGCTCGATGGCTCTTCACTTTGTTCAAGTCCCTCCTGACCTCTGCTTGAGATTGCAAAGTGAAATGATGATCTTTTAAGAAGTGCTCCAAGTGGTGGGGTGCAGAGAGGCCCTGTCAAAAAGTCCAGGATTACCCCGAACAGACAAGATGCGGCTTTAAAATGCTGGTGCTGTTTCATGTGGTGACACTTAGATGGGCATGAGCGTTTCTGCTAACCGTCACTTTGAGAGCATGCCGTGGCTGCCTCACGTTGTGCCTCGTTGTCTGGCTGTTGATGGATACTGTGTCGAGTGTGGGTTTTTTTTTTTTTTTTTAGATCGTCTTTTCACGATGACAGACACAGATGCATTGACACACGGGTTCCGAGACGCAGTGGAACAACAACAACAGCACCGAGCACTTTAATCCAAAATTGGCCTGTCAGGGGTTTTTATGAGCTTCAGAAAAAAACAATAAAGCTGTTGTCTATTCCGCTCTCAGACGACGTCCCCTCTTGTCATGTGAAGAGACAATAAAGTGTCTTCTCTCTGCAGGTGGAGTCTCCGCTGGCAGTCGACGCGGTGTTGGGAGAGTCGGCGTTCTCCGTGACAGACGAGAAGGTTTCCATCACCGAGATGCGAGTGCACGCTGTCTCGGGCCTGACCCTGTCGCTGCAGCCCAGCCCCGGCAACAGTCACACCATGGTCGCCAAGGCAACCGGCATCCAGACGCTCACAGCTCTGAAGCAGGTACAGTACTCGTAAACACACACTCACTGTTCATGCATGTTTGCATGACTTAAACATGCATTCCCTCTAATGGCCAGCAGGGGGGGGGGGGGGGGGGGGGCAGCTCCTGTTGTTGACGAGAACAAGAAGACGTCTGCTTTTATGCAACCAGAGGAGAAAATGAGCTAACTTTGAAATCTATGTTTCATTTTCCTGAAGTCATAATTGTGTTTCAGGACTCAAACAAATCAAGCTGCTTGTATTTTTTTGTTAACGATGGATCCATTGAGAGTAAAACGGACGATAAAGCCGGGCATCTTTAGTACCTGGCGTCCTGGGATTCACCAGTAGCCAACATGGTGACCCCACAACGACTGTAGGGATACACTCTTAGGATGAGTAACCACCGTCAAAATATGGTCAATTCTGTGTCCATTGAAAAAAAGATGGTGAAGCCCGCTAGGCGAAAATTGAGGCTTCAAAAATGTGTTTACAAACCAATAGGTGATGGTTACTACCACTACGAGAAGAATTAAGAGTATAGTCCTTGTTAATCAAAACTGTGTGTTTATATATATTTTTTGGGGTTTTTGTTACACATGCAGTGCATTTGAAATAATCCAAGGACTCCATGTAAATCAAAGAGTCGTCCTCCTCCTGCATCTCTGTGTGCTGTAACCTCCTGGATCAGTTCACAAAACCGTCTTTGGGACATTTGCTTAAAATTCTCACGCTTACAGAAATGTCAGACTCCGGACCGCCGCGCACAAAGCCTCCTGAAATATTTATACATCTTTTTTAGTTTTCAAAACACTATAAAAGAAACACCCAAAACAATGCTCCATATTTATGAAGTCTTTGTGTGTCCTGACAGTAGAGCTAGCTGCGGTGCACCTGGGGTAAATAAAACAGCGTTAGTGCCATTTCTAAGTAAAACACGGACGCTGGAATTTAAAAATTAATTCTAACCGGGGATTTGGGATGAAGGTTATGTTTATTATTGTTCTGGAAGCAAAACTCGATTTCTGCTTCGTATCAGTTTAAAGTCTACATCTCTGGATTCACTTTGAACAATTAGAGAGGGATAGAAACAAACTCCCACTTAAAGGAAGCGTGTGTGATTTTTTGATCCAGTAGATGTCGCCCTTGAGCTCCAGCATGAAACCAAAACAAACTGCTGTTAGGCCACGCCTCCTCCATACTGAAGCCTCCGCTCTCCTCCAGAGACACACCTCCAACCCCTCTACACTCGAGTTCACATGAAGGAATTATAAATTAGAACTCACAATTATTAAGCACCATTAAGAGCAAGAGATTGACAAAATCATCCTTAGCTCGAGCTGCAATCACCTGTCGTCTGCGTTGTTGTGTTAGCATGCTAATGTTAGCGCTTTTTAGCTAGCTCGTATCTTCACATTGCACATAAACTGACAGAATGACTGTGATCTAAAAACTTTAACTAACATCCAAATAATCAGTGAGTATGTTCTTCTTCTTCTCTCTAGTTCTTGACTAAAACAGCTTTTATACACAAGGGGAGGAGCCGGCCGTCCCGTCCATGTAAACACGGCTCTGACAACAACACAGCCAGCGGGACTCGAGCTTCTCCCTCATTGTAGACAGTCATGACTCAGAGACACATTTACACAGGATAGACTTCAGTTCTGCTGTGTTTATTTGTAAAATGTGGCACATTCTTCCTCTAAGGTCTAAACATATACCATCGACCCCTTTACACATTAACCCACGGCAATCAGCCAGTCACCAGTAACAAACTGCGGTACCCTGGAGATGTAGTGCCGTCGCTCTGTGTGCACTTTCCTTATTTGGTGAAATTTTGTTTATTTACAAATCCCTTCAGTCAGAATCAACGAGGCAGGCACTGATTCATTTCACTTTCTGAGCTGGAAAAATAATTCTCAAGCTAAATCTTTAAAGCCCCTGACTGCATTGTTAGCAGGGACAGCAGATAAACGGCAGCTGCAGCCAAACTAAAAAGTATCCTTGATGCTGCGTTTTATCACAACCTCCATATTAACCGAGGCTGCCAAAAAACCCACATAGACTGTATATCTCCCCAAATGTTTTTATTGCTTGAAATGAAAAAGAAAGAAAGAAATGAGACGCATGGAGGTAAAAAAAACAGTGAAAAGAAATGATTTTTCTTTGCTGTGTCTTCGCGTAGAAGTAATGGTATCTACAAGTCTTTGTGAGGAATTAATTGGCAGCGGCGCTCTACCTGAGGAGGCGAGCATGTGTGTGTGTGTGTGTGTGTGTGTGTGTGTTCTTTTCCCGTCTTGCCCTCTCATTGGCCTGCAAGTAGCTAAAAAAAAACGCAACGACAACCCCATCAGGCATCAGCGAACGAGAAGCGAGCGTTAAATTCCAATTTTTCTTGCTTTCCGCTTCTTGGCCACCTTGAAATTTAATTATTGTAATGTATTGTCCTAAGTGCTCTCCAAGGCCGGGGCCATAAAAGGCAGCCAATTCCTCCGCCGGCAAAGCTCTCAGAGGAGCGCTGCAGCTATTTCAAGCCATTTGATTCTGTTTCACAGGAAAACTTTTCTAAATGTCCTCTATTAGTCTGGAAATGAATGAAACACATAAACTATGGATGGAGGGAGTCGGACAATCGAGGACTCTTTGCTTGGTTCTCTCTCTTCTTCCACTTGACAGAGTTCTGCTACAGAGAGGGCTTCAGCGCTTGAAGGTTCATCATAAACCGTGTTCTGTTGCTGTGATTCAGCCCTGGCTTTGTGCTTCAATGAGCAGCTCGGTATGAACCTGAAGGGTGTCATTACGTCTCAAGTTGATGCCTCAGAATAAAATGTCTGCAGGAGAGTTTTTCTTCCAGATGCATTGGTGATGTGGATTGAAATGAATCGTGAGAAAATCGCAGTAGAGGCTGTGATTAATCATGCCTAATCAAAACATTTCAAACACTTGAATTGACTTTTTTTTTAAACTTGAAAACAATCTAAATGTGCCATATTGATATTCAAAGAAAGCTACAAACATTCTGCTGCAACAAAAAACCCAGAAAGTTTTTCGGGGGGGCAAATCAGATTTCAAGTCGGGCCTAGGCCACCTTCTGGATCCGCCCCCGCCACCTGACCCAGCTAAAACTACCTGAGGCCAACAGGTCATTCGCACTCACTACACATACAGAGACGCCTTTCATGCAAAGTCATGGATGTGAACACAGGACCGCTCGGAAAACTGTGTTTGCACTTGTTTCCAAAGACTTGAGTACTTTAGCATTTGTGTATCCATCCATTACTGACCGAATATTTCAGACAAAGAATGGCTTTCCTTTTTTATTATTACGTATAAACTACGTCTGCACATGCTGTGAATGACTCGATGTGGAGGTGTGACCCCTGAGTTTATGATAATGCAGCGTGCACTAATGAGACATTTCATAACGGGGATCTGTGTGTTAACGACGCTGATTTTTTTAGAACCGTAATAAGAGTCTCAAGTCTGCAGTGCAGTTCTCATACTGTATTCTACCAGTAATCAAAGAACTGTAGAGTAACATGACTGTAGCCGCTTCATGATCAAACAAAGTTTCATGTGACATGATGACTTTGTTCCCTAATGACCTGCTCGGTTCTTATGCTGCACGCTGTAGATGATTAAGGTGGATGAGGCTCTGGAGATTGTGAGCGTTTGTCTCCCTAGTTTTTGCGGTGTGATCACCTTGAATCAGCGTCGGCGGACGGTGAGAGGGATCTCTCTGATTGGCTGTTGGGAGGTTTCTTTTCTCTCCAGCTCTCCTCTCAGGTTCAGGTTCTCCCCTTGAGCATGTCTCTGTAGTATCCATGCTTTCACCCATTAGTGCGGTTTCTCCTTATTTGTCTCCTCCGCCTCTTCTTTTCTTTTTTCCACTAAAAGACCAAGAACTGACAACGCCAGCGCCATTTTCTACTTTTTATCAGACATTATTCTCCATTAGTAGACGACCTATAATACGAGTGGTGAGCGACAGCGGTGTGAAAATGGTCTTCTCGTATCACAACAACGGACTACCGCCCCCTGCTGGCATGGAGAGGTATTTCCTCTGATCCATGAGCAGAACGTACGTGGTGGTTGGCCGTCGGCTGTAGTCTTTGCGGTGTGTTCAAGTGCAACTCTTTGGCCAAGATGTGAGGCGACGCCACAGTCGGCCTTCGTCTCCACTAGTTCTTTGCCGTCTGCTTGGTGTGTCAGGGCCTTTAGGGTCTCTGGTTTAATCACATGACTGCCCTTATTTGTATATTATATATCAGTTCACATCCACATATACTCCCTGATGCCATGTTGCACAAATCAGAGAATGTGGGTGTATCAGAGATGAAAAACATAATCCTAATAAAGTGCAGAGATTACAATAATAATCCAAATTGAGCGCTGATTGTGCGGTTAGCTCGATGTATGGAAAAATATCAACAGAGTGCAGAATTCCCTCTGGGTTCCATCAATCAAAAAAACATAATTTATAACCAGACTTATCAAAACCCCCCTCTATATGCATAACTTTCAAATCTTTGATTGGCATAGACAGGCATGTGCCAAATGTTAAAAACACCCACTTATTTCCTGTTTTCCCCCTATATCAGTCTTTTTTTTTCCTTTTTCCCAGCGTCAGCTCATGAAAAACAGAAATGCCATAGTCGATGTATTATTTAAATCATCCATATCAAAGGCTGTCTTCTCTCTGTCATGCTGCGATGATAGAAGTTTGGCTCATGGAGGGAATATCATCACAACATAGCACTCTTTCCCCCCCGAAATGCACCGAAGGGATTTTATGTCCTGAAAAGGCTCGCTGTGCATTTTGCCCTTTGCAAGAATATAAAAAGAAAAGAAGAAGAAGAAGAAGCCTAAAACTGTTGGACTCTGTGTTGGAGAAAATATTTTCCTACCCCGTCAGCTTTTGCATGGTTGGTTGCTGATGTTGAAGCATGCAGTGAACAAAGGGGACAGTGGCAAACGGCCTTGATTACATGGACACCAGTGTTGCAGTTTATTCTCCAGCAGATGAATGTCGACAGGTAAACCAGCATGTCGGCTTTTTCCTCCATCAGGAAGCACAGAGAGTGCTAAAACATACAAAATGTGAAAATCACACACAAACAATCACAGAGACTGGAGCTCGTCATTCAAAGCACAAGCAGCTGCTGTAGGCACCTTGTCCGTCTGAGCTGTGTTGTAGCCTTCAGGACAAAGCAGTCATTCCCTCCACCCCGTCCTCCTTCACCGCACTTGAAAGTGGTCAGATGATGTGTGAGCACATCAGAGGCACTGGGTACTGCACATGTTCACACAAAAAGCTCTGGAGATTTGGGGGGGGGGTTTGGAGAAAAGTCCAGAACTTCAAAAAGGCTCAGTTGGGAACAGACTTTCAAATGACGGTCAGTGCCATGAAAGAATGGGGATCTGACCCGTTGAGATGTTCTTTTGAGAGACACAAACAATGCCTAGTCGCACGGCGCTTTGATATTCACGAGGCATGTTGTTTCCTTGGAGAAATGATCAAACTTACTAACTGTAGCTTGGTGATGGAGTGAAGTAGACACCATCATACGCTCTTGAAGTCTAAAAGGGAAACTGTGCATCGTGGATCTTCAGAAAAAGATATCTGCAGGAGGCACGTCCTTCTTTATTCTGTCTCCTCTTTACATGTATGCCTCTACATAAAGATGTATTGGCCAAACTGCAATCTAAGGAACTGTTGCAACCAAGCCATCTGATTGGACAAGAGTCATTCCATGACTCAATTCAGGGGAACAACATTGTTTGGACTTTTCATTTATTTAGAAGCACATATGGTCCTTGCCTGTTTTGACTAACTCACCAACATCGACCAGCATCATTAGTTCTATGAAATCTCCCCAGGATCAATAAAGTACCTATCTATCTATCTACCTACTTCCCTACCTACCTCCCTACCTCCCTACCTACCTCCCTACCTACCTCCCTACCTACTTCCCTACCTACCTACCTCCCTACCTACCTACCTCCCTACCTACCTCCCTCCCTACCTACCTCCCTACCTACCTACCTCCCTACCTACCTCCCTACCTACCTACCTCCCTACCTACCTACCTCCCTACCTACCTCCCTACCTACCTCCCTACCTCCCTACCTACCTCCCTACCTCCCTACCTACCTCCCTACCTCCCTACCTACCTCCCTACCTACCTCTCTACCTACCTACCTCCCTACCTCCCTACCTACCTCTCTACCTACCTACCTCCCTACCTACCTACCTCCCTACCTACCTACCTCCCTACCTACCTCCCTACCTACCTCCCTACCTACCTACCTCCCTACCTACCTCTCTACCTACCTACCTCCCTACCTCCCTACCTACCTACCTACCTACCTCTCTACCTACCTACCTCCCTACCTACCTACCTACCTCTCTACCTACCTACCTACCTCCCTACCTACCTCCCTACCTACCTACTTCCCTACCTACCTCCCTACCTCCCTACCTACCTCCCTACCTCCCTACCTACCTCCCTACCTACCTCCCTACCTACCTACCTCCCTACCTACCTCTCTACCTACCTACCTCCCTACCTACCTACCTACCTACCTACCTCTCTACCTACCTACCTACCTCCCTACCTACCTACCTACCTCTCTACCTACCTACCTCCCTACCTACCTACCTACCTACCTACCTCTCTACCTACCTACCTCCCTACCTACCTACCTACCTCTCTACCTACCTACCTCCCTACCTACCTACCTCCCTACCTACCTACCTACCTACTTCCCTACCTACCTACCTACCTACCTACCTACCTACCTCCCTACCTACCTACCTACCTCTCTACCTACCTACCTCCCTACCTACCTACCTCCCTACCTACCTACCTACCTACCTACCTACTTCCCTACCTCCCTACCTACCTACCTACCTACTTCCCTACCTACCTACCTACCTACCTACCTACCTGTCTATCACAGACTTTAACTCCTCTTTTCAATTGTGCAGAAAGTCTTTGTGAAGTTTGAACCCATACACAAACTGTTGCAGTGATTTTCTTCTGCTGGCAGGTTTTGGCAAAGATTTTTGGACATTTTTGTTAATCACTGCAAATCTTTCTTTTTATGATCCAGTGGTTAGAAAACACAAATTTTGGCAGGAGAATTCTCTAAGAGGAGCTTATTTTTCATGTTTTAAAGTTTCAGCAGAGTCTACAGTATTTAATCTTTTAGTTCATCAAAGAAATGCTGTCACCCTTCAGATATTATTTTACTAACTGTCCAAGGACAAACAAGTGTGAACCTCGGTTACTGAGTGTTGCCAGCAAATGTTAAAATACTCACTATGAGCTGAACCAAACTGAAAACAAATTTGACTGAAGTTCCTTTGCAGTGTAAATAGAATAACCAATCTGAATCTCTCTCTCTATCTCTTAACAGGAGGCCAGTTTGTCCATCTGGATGCTCTTCAGTGACAACACAGCCGCCACTCTGTCTTACTTTGATCCCAAAGACTACAACCTCAACGCCTCCACGCTGGATGACAAAGTGGTGTCGATATCCCAGGAGCCTCAGCAACGGTGGCCCGTGGTGGTGGCAGAAGGCGAGGGATCCGGCGAGACGGTGCGTTTGGAGATGACCATCTGCGAGGCCTGCCAGAAGACCAAACGGAAAAGCGTCATCGCGTCCGCCGCGGTCCACGTCAAGGTCCGCTTCGGCCCCGAAGAGGACTCGGAAGAGGAGGCGACCACGGAGGGCGAGATCGAGCTGACTCCTTTCACCCGGCGTCCGATCATTGATCCGAACGTCAGCGGAAGAATTTACGAGACGTCCAACGAGCAACCCGCCAGCGTTCCCATTGATTACACCAATTTCCCCACCATTAGCAACCAAGAGAGGCCGACGGAGAGCGACGAGGAAGAGGAGGACGACTTTGTGCACTCGCCTCGGAACATGACCGACCTCGAGATCGGCATGTACGCCCTTCTGGGAGTTTTCTGTTTGGCCATTTTAGTTTTTCTCATCAACTGCATCGTGTTTGTGCTGAAATACCGCCACAAGAGAATCCCCCCCGAGGGTCAGGCCAACATGGACCACTCCCACCACTGGGTGTTCTTGGGAAACGGCCAGCCGCTGAGGGCCCAGTGTGAGCTGTCACCGCAGCAGGTGGAGAGTCCCAGCAACCCCTTGGAAGGCGTGCAGACTTGTTGCCACGGGGACCACCACAGCAGCGGCAGCTCCCAGACCAGCGTGCAGAGCCAGGTGCACGGGCGGGGCGACGGCAGCTCCGGGGGCTCGACGAAGGAGAACGGCGAGGAGGCCAGCTCCCCGACTTCCAAGCGCAAACGAGTCAAGTTCACCACCTTCACCACCCTCCCCACGGAGGAGCTGCCCTATAACTCCATCCCCATAGCGGACGAAGAGGACATTCAGTGGGTTTGCCAGGATATGGGCTTTCAAGACCCAGAGGAACTGCACGATTACATGCGCAGAATAAAAGAGATAGCCTGAGATAAGAGGGGGGGGGGGCAGCGTGGACCGACGCTCTCAGCTTTCTAAAGAAATGTTCCTTTCTATTTTTCTCTTTTTCACCTAAGTGAAAGATAACTTTTTCACAGACTAAAAGGCCAACTGTTGTTTCGGTTAGAGTGTGTTCCATTTAGTTTGCACAGTGCTGTAATCTCATACACGCTCACACAGGAGAGAATGCAAAGGGAAGCAAGCCAAAGACTTGACCAGAGGATCTCAATATCACTGGAGGAATCTGTAAAATCTTGGCTATATGAAACATGTTTCACCGCAAAAGTTGAGTGAGCCATGGCCAAAAAAGTGAGAGCTGCTCCGGCTTATTTTTTAGGATCTGCTTTTTGAGAGAAAAGCCTGATAGGGACAGGAATGTCGAGGTTTTTGGTGTTGGCTGTGTTCTTTGCTGGCTCAGTTGGACTCTGCTGTACTGTACCTACTTCAAACAAAGAGGCCTTTGATGAACAAAAAAGAAAAAAAAACTGTCAAAGACTCTCATGGAAGCTATGTTTAAAAAAAAAAAAAAAAAAAAAATCATTTTGTTTTGCCAAAGTAGAAAAAAGTGTTCTTTTAATGGCGAAAAACTTTCTTCATTGTTGTTCTTGGTGCAGCACACTCATGATTTGTACTCATGTTCATTCCATGCATTTTTCTACATTTCATAGCGAGGCAAAAAGCAGTGCCCTACAACTAGTCCTTCCTGGTCCTGGATAAAAATCTAATGCCTTATAAAACACTTCTTATATCAGCGCAGACACCCTGTTTTTTCTCACCACGGCTAGAGACGGTGTAAGTAAGACGTTAAAACACTGAACTCGAGCATGAGGTATACATGTGTGTTTGGAGGATCTCGAATAGCTTTGCATGGACGCGGATCTCGAGGCACAATCAGCAACCTTTTTTTTTTTTTGTTTTTTCCCCAAATTTGTAGATGTTTGTATTGTAATTATATAACCATTCATACACATAGTAAAAGTAAAATAGGTTATCATGCATTACACGCATGCCATGCCAGGCATACTGACACGCAGACATTCCTCCTCTAGTATCTGTAAATACTGAATATCGAGACAGGACTCGCGTCCCCGCACCAACGCTCGACGACTCCCTGGCCCCGAGCTCGAGAAAAGAGTGGGCAGCCCGGGATGGAGTTTTTTTTTTTAGTCTTGTGCCGAGTAGAAGGGTTCCCCCTTTTGGTAATGTCGAGCAGAACTGTAGCTTTTTAAAAACAAATGGGTCTCACATCTGACTGTTGAACATTTGGGTGGTTTGCTATGCATCAGAATTGTAAGAGATCTGATCTTTTGGGTGATTTATTTACCATCCTGAAGTTAAGCTGTCCTCATCAGCCTTTGGGGGAAAAAAATTAACTTATGAGGTACTAGTTGGAAACATTCTCACTGAACACAGGAACTCATCTAAACTCTGCAGGAAATGCCAACTCCCCCCCCCCCCCCCCACCCCCTCCTCCAGGAAACAGGATTGATAAATAATTGATTGGTTTTGCTCCATCATTTTTAAATCATGGCCATCCCATGTTGAAAGACACACTCTCCAATGTACGCCCTTTCCCCCCTCATTTTGTCCCCCTTCTACCTGTGTGCGTCCTTTTTTTTTTTTTAAATCTACTCCAGTGATCTCACACCTGGAAGTCATGAATGAACAATGTACTGAACACGACGACGACAGAAGCTTATTGGTGAAGAAGATCAGTGTTTCTATTGGCAGATGAGCTGTGGATGTGGATGCACTGAGTGTGTATCTCAGGTCGCTGAACGGCTTTACCAACAAATCAAAGTGACTACCCTATTGGTCCGAGTATAAGATGACCCTGATTGTAAGACGACCCAACCCCCAATCCTTTACAAGACTCATTTCAGCAACGTGCCCCACCCTGCATTTACTCAAAGACTACAGCCTCTGTGCATGGGGCGCAGAAACTAACCTCTAGGCCACCAGCGCCCCCTGCCAGCTCCTTTGACAATGTTCATCAGCAGTGTGTTTTCATAAAGGTGCCCAAAAAACACAACACCCATTTTGAAAAATTTCACTCACAATTCAGTTGCAGGAGAGACGTGACAGCGGCCATCTTTCCCTCTGATAGCTTCACTTGCAGAGGGGGAGTCCGCATGGTGGGAAGCGGGCCCAGAATGTCCTTTAGTTCAGTGGTTCTCAACTGGTCGGGCCTCAGGACCCACCGCCAACTCCTTCATGAAGAATTGAGACCCAAATTTCTGTTATTTTTTAAACAATCATATTATTTTTAATGAAAAACGATGGTAAAAAAGCGTGAAAAGAAAACCTCTTCATAGACTTTGTGCCACCATTTTTCTTCCTGGCACACCTTTCAAGACCCACTGAAAACAGCTCCGCGACCCACTGATGGGTCCCGACCCACCAGTTGGGAACCACTGCTCTAGATTAATCGATCTTAGACGGCGGTTTTACACTGATAAAATGTTGCACTGATAACCAAAATTGACATCATACCTTTGCCTCAGTTGTTGGTTAACCCTGAACAACTTTTGAGTCACCGTGTCCCCCTGGTGTCTCCCCATGGTACTGCAGCTGTGACGGCTCGTCTCAGTCATGAGCACACTCGCTGTACAGATATCCATTATTGTTCAACTCATATTGGCATTTTAAAAGTCTAGACCCTGAATATAAGACAATCCAACTTTTTTTTCTGGTGAATTTCAAAGGGGGGAAAAAGTCTTCTATTGGGACCAATAGGGTAAAATCAGCACCGCCATTAGATGTTATTTCAAGGTTTGGAGGTGAATTTTCCTAAAGCAGGAAAATGAAATATCAAGCAGGTTTTGGAAAGATCATTAGACATCGCTTGCGAGGCAGCCAGACATGTGGTAGTAAAGGAGAGAATGACGACAGCAAAGCTAGTAGTGCGTTTTTTAATCACAGTCGCCCCGTTAAGTGCAGCGTATGGAGGGGGTGACTTCTTTGAAGGTTGTTATTCTGGCGTCTGATGTCTCGTGTTAAACAAGATCTTTTGAAGCAACCACAAGATCAAAAAAATAGTTTTTTCCGTGTCACATTCCTTTAATTCTGAAACCGAATCTTAAGGGCTTGGATCTTCTTTTATGTTAACTGATGTTTTTAATCTTAGAAATCTAATGTTGCTTTTGTTCCTATGTTGTGATAATGAGCGTATATATATGCTCTATTTGTCACTGAAAATGTACTCCTGTACAGCTCCATTAAAGACCCAATCCAGCATTGTTTGTACAAAGTGCAGAACTCAAAGGCATATTCTATATTTACTTTGAAAACGAGCTCCTTATTCATTAACGCAGAGCTAATCCAATCAGATCTGACCAAGGAAACGATTCAAGAACAGTGACATTGTAAATATGGGAGCAGAAACAGACATCTGTTGACATATTTTTCCATCAGTGAACCATACTTTCCAAATGTCCGACCTGTAAATATCTACATTTGAGCTGTCCGTTAATCCTGGATTGGGATCTTTAAGGATCTGATTTACTGCATGCCCTCTCTTTGTTCCATGTGGTCGAAATGAACAACGACCTGATTCTTGGTATTTCATGGAATTTCAATCTGTGTTAACATCCAAAGAGAAGACGAGACGTTCTTTTTTCCTGACACACACCAAGCCCCCCCCCCCGTCCCCCCCCCCCCGTCCCGTCCTTAAGCCACGGCATCCAACATGATTTTTTCCCCCCCTCATGATATTTAGAGAAACGTCAGCGAGCTGGAAAGTGCTTCAGTTGAAACGTTTCTCAGGATGAATGTAGGAAGTCTTTACTGAACCTGGCTGTTTGGTGTTAATGTCAGTCTGCCCAATATGAATCTATAAAAGATCAAGTATCTAATAGCAGCTTCACACACTGATTCATGTGTTTCTTTTTTTTCTACGTTTGATCTCTTGATTTAAATCACACTGTATGTAAATAAGTCGCCCAGTTCATCATTTTTACATTTTAACATTTTGTCATTTTTATTTTTTTGTAGTGCTTCTTTGGTGAAGGTGCACATGTTGCTCATTTTGTATTTCTTCAAGCTGCTAATAGAAACTTCTTACGTGTTATTGAACATCTTGAATTGTACCTTTATGCCCCCCCCCCCCCCCCCCCCTGCACCCGATGGGAAACTGTGCACGGCTCTGTCAGCTGTGCCAAACAAACGCCACCCTCACAATAATATGTTATTGTACAGAGCACTGTTAAATTTCCTGTATTCTCTCGGAAACAAACCCTTGTATTTTCCTGTTATATGTAAAGTACTAAAGAAAATGCAATACACTAACGTCAAAGTGTCATTTTTCTTACTTTACCTGATTCGAGAAGACGAAGACAGAAGAGTATGAATGTTTTGTGAATTTTCAAGTATACCGTCAACAGTCCTTAGGGCGCGGTTACACTGGCCATCCGTACCGCGCCCAAGCACGCTTCAAAGTCCAGTACTGTCCAGTACAGTCCAGTGCTCAGGCACGGTACACTTCCTTGGCTTTGGCACACTTCGGAGAGGTGTGCTTCAGTACGGTACACTTCATGCACGAGCACAAGCACGCGGGTACACAACGCTGACAGCCTTCATTCTGGAGAAATCCAGAGTTTCATGTCTGTATCTGACTAACATGACTCAATATAAGACACAAAGTAGCTGTCATGTTCTCTGTGTTGTTCTCCGATGTCCGGGCACAGACTCGGTGCTCCCTCTAAAGCCCCCTCACTTACATGCACGAGTGCGGTTGCTCCAGAACCGGACTTCAGCTCACGCTCTGAGTGTGAGCTAGAGCACGCAAGAGGTAGAGAGCGAGCAGGGAGACAGGGAGGCGTGTGATTGGTTCATCAGATTGGTACCTCGTGGCAGACATTGGTTGAAGTTTTTACAGACTTACAAACTGATACAGATGATGGATTTTCTTTGTTCCTTTTTCAGAGAACCTGAGTTATTAATGTCTGTCAGGACCTAAAGACAATTTACACCAGAATCTTAAAAAGTGGATCTGGAGGAAATGACCAACCCTGACTTATGCCTAATATGAAGGAGGTAAAAGCAAAAAAGAAGTTCCCTTAAATAAATACTTGAAGCTGTACTTAAAGGTACAGTAACAAAGTATTTGTA